>NC_134214.1:103725992-103735992 GCF_965140235.1 Caretta caretta
AGGGTTAGGGTTAGGGTTAGGGTTAGGGTTAGGGTTAGGGTTAGGGTTAGGGTTAGGGTTAGGGTTAGGGTTAGGGTTAGGGTTAGGGTTAGGGTTAGGGTTAGGGTTAGGGTTAGGGTTAGGGTTAGGGTTAGGGTTAGGGTTAGGGTTAGGGTTAGGGTTAGGGTTAGGGTTAGGGTTAGGGTTAGGGTTAGGGTTAGGGTTAGGGTTAGGGTTAGGGTTAGGGTTAGGGTTAGGGTTAGGGTTAGGGTTAGGGTTAGGGTTAGGGTTAGGGTTAGGGTTAGGGTTAGGGTTAGGGTTAGGGTTAGGGTTAGGGTTAGGGTTAGGGTTAGGGTTAGGGTTAGGGTTAGGGTTAGGGTTAGGGTTAGGGTTAGGGTTAGGGTTAGGGTTAGGGTTAGGGTTAGGGTTAGGGTTAGGGTTAGGGTTAGGGTTAGGGTTAGGGTTAGGGTTAGGGTTAGGGTTAGGGTTAGGGTTAGGGTTAGGGTTAGGGTTAGGGTTAGGGTTAGGGTTAGGGTTAGGGTTAGGGTTAGGGTTAGGGTTAGGGTTAGGGTTAGGGTTAGGGTTAGGGTTAGGGTTAGGGTTAGGGTTAGGGTTAGGGTTAGGGTTAGGGTTAGGGTTAGGGTTAGGGTTAGGGTTAGGGTTAGGGTTAGGGTTAGGGTTAGGGTTAGGGTTAGGGTTAGGGTTAGGGTTAGGGTTAGGGTTAGGGTTAGGGTTAGGGTTAGGGTTAGGGTTAGGGTTAGGGTTAGGGTTAGGGTTAGGGTTAGGGTTAGGGTTAGGGTTAGGGTTAGGGTTAGGGTTAGGGTTAGGGTTAGGGTTAGGGTTAGGGTTAGGGTTAGGGTTAGGGTTAGGGTTAGGGTTAGGGTTAGGGTTAGGGTTAGGGTTAGGGTTAGGGTTAGGGTTAGGGTTAGGGTTAGGGTTAGGGTTAGGGTTAGGGTTAGGGTTAGGGTTAGGGTTAGGGTTAGGGTTAGGGTTAGGGTTAGGGTTAGGGTTAGGGTTAGGGTTAGGGTTAGGGTTAGGGTTAGGGTTAGGGTTAGGGTTAGGGTTAGGGTTAGGGTTAGGGTTAGGGTTAGGGTTAGGGTTAGGGTTAGGGTTAGGGTTAGGGTTAGGGTTAGGGTTAGGGTTAGGGTTAGGGTTAGGGTTAGGGTTAGGGTTAGGGTTAGGGTTAGGGTTAGGGTTAGGGTTAGGGTTAGGGTTAGGGTTAGGGTTAGGGTTAGGGTTAGGGTTAGGGTTAGGGTTAGGGTTAGGGTTAGGGTTAGGGTTAGGGTTAGGGTTAGGGTTAGGGTTAGGGTTAGGGTTAGGGTTAGGGTTAGGGTTAGGGTTAGGGTTAGGGTTAGGGTTAGGGTTAGGGTTAGGGTTAGGGTTAGGGTTAGGGTTAGGGTTAGGGTTAGGGTTAGGGTTAGGGTTAGGGTTAGGGTTAGGGTTAGGGTTAGGGTTAGGGTTAGGGTTAGGGTTAGGGTTAGGGTTAGGGTTAGGGTTAGGGTTAGGGTTAGGGTTAGGGTTAGGGTTAGGGTTAGGGTTAGGGTTAGGGTTAGGGTTAGGGTTAGGGTTAGGGTTAGGGTTAGGGTTAGGGTTAGGGTTAGGGTTAGGGTTAGGGTTAGGGTTAGGGTTAGGGTTAGGGTTAGGGTTAGGGTTAGGGTTAGGGTTAGGGTTAGGGTTAGGGTTAGGGTTAGGGTTAGGGTTAGGGTTAGGGTTAGGGTTAGGGTTAGGGTTAGGGTTAGGGTTAGGGTTAGGGTTAGGGTTAGGGTTAGGGTTAGGGTTAGGGTTAGGGTTAGGGTTAGGGTTAGGGTTAGGGTTAGGGTTAGGGTTAGGGTTAGGGTTAGGGTTAGGGTTAGGGTTAGGGTTAGGGTTAGGGTTAGGGTTAGGGTTAGGGTTAGGGTTAGGGTTAGGGTTAGGGTTAGGGTTAGGGTTAGGGTTAGGGTTAGGGTTAGGGTTAGGGTTAGGGTTAGGGTTAGGGTTAGGGTTAGGGTTAGGGTTAGGGTTAGGGTTAGGGTTAGGGTTAGGGTTAGGGTTAGGGTTAGGGTTAGGGTTAGGGTTAGGGTTAGGGTTAGGGTTAGGGTTAGGGTTAGGGTTAGGGTTAGGGTTAGGGTTAGGGTTAGGGTTAGGGTTAGGGTTAGGGTTAGGGTTAGGGTTAGGGTTAGGGTTAGGGTTAGGGTTAGGGTTAGGGTTAGGGTTAGGGTTAGGGTTAGGGTTAGGGTTAGGGTTAGGGTTAGGGTTAGGGTTAGGGTTAGGGTTAGGGTTAGGGTTAGGGTTAGGGTTAGGGTTAGGGTTAGGGTTAGGGTTAGGGTTAGGGTTAGGGTTAGGGTTAGGGTTAGGGTTAGGGTTAGGGTTAGGGTTAGGGTTAGGGTTAGGGTTAGGGTTAGGGTTAGGGTTAGGGTTAGGGTTAGGGTTAGGGTTAGGGTTAGGGTTAGGGTTAGGGTTAGGGTTAGGGTTAGGGTTAGGGTTAGGGTTAGGGTTAGGGTTAGGGTTAGGGTTAGGGTTAGGGTTAGGGTTAGGGTTAGGGTTAGGGTTAGGGTTAGGGTTAGGGTTAGGGTTAGGGTTAGGGTTAGGGTTAGGGTTAGGGTTAGGGTTAGGGTTAGGGTTAGGGTTAGGGTTAGGGTTAGGGTTAGGGTTAGGGTTAGGGTTAGGGTTAGGGTTAGGGTTAGGGTTAGGGTTAGGGTTAGGGTTAGGGTTAGGGTTAGGGTTAGGGTTAGGGTTAGGGTTAGGGTTAGGGTTAGGGTTAGGGTTAGGGTTAGGGTTAGGGTTAGGGTTAGGGTTAGGGTTAGGGTTAGGGTTAGGGTTAGGGTTAGGGTTAGGGTTAGGGTTAGGGTTAGGGTTAGGGTTAGGGTTAGGGTTAGGGTTAGGGTTAGGGTTAGGGTTAGGGTTAGGGTTAGGGTTAGGGTTAGGGTTAGGGTTAGGGTTAGGGTTAGGGTTAGGGTTAGGGTTAGGGTTAGGGTTAGGGTTAGGGTTAGGGTTAGGGTTAGGGTTAGGGTTAGGGTTAGGGTTAGGGTTAGGGTTAGGGTTAGGGTTAGGGTTAGGGTTAGGGTTAGGGTTAGGGTTAGGGTTAGGGTTAGGGTTAGGGTTAGGGTTAGGGTTAGGGTTAGGGTTAGGGTTAGGGTTAGGGTTAGGGTTAGGGTTAGGGTTAGGGTTAGGGTTAGGGTTAGGGTTAGGGTTAGGGTTAGGGTTAGGGTTAGGGTTAGGGTTAGGGTTAGGGTTAGGGTTAGGGTTAGGGTTAGGGTTAGGGTTAGGGTTAGGGTTAGGGTTAGGGTTAGGGTTAGGGTTAGGGTTAGGGTTAGGGTTAGGGTTAGGGTTAGGGTTAGGGTTAGGGTTAGGGTTAGGGTTAGGGTTAGGGTTAGGGTTAGGGTTAGGGTTAGGGTTAGGGTTAGGGTTAGGGTTAGGGTTAGGGTTAGGGTTAGGGTTAGGGTTAGGGTTAGGGTTAGGGTTAGGGTTAGGGTTAGGGTTAGGGTTAGGGTTAGGGTTAGGGTTAGGGTTAGGGTTAGGGTTAGGGTTAGGGTTAGGGTTAGGGTTAGGGTTAGGGTTAGGGTTAGGGTTAGGGTTAGGGTTAGGGTTAGGGTTAGGGTTAGGGTTAGGGTTAGGGTTAGGGTTAGGGTTAGGGTTAGGGTTAGGGTTAGGGTTAGGGTTAGGGTTAGGGTTAGGGTTAGGGTTAGGGTTAGGGTTAGGGTTAGGGTTAGGGTTAGGGTTAGGGTTAGGGTTAGGGTTAGGGTTAGGGTTAGGGTTAGGGTTAGGGTTAGGGTTAGGGTTAGGGTTAGGGTTAGGGTTAGGGTTAGGGTTAGGGTTAGGGTTAGGGTTAGGGTTAGGGTTAGGGTTAGGGTTAGGGTTAGGGTTAGGGTTAGGGTTAGGGTTAGGGTTAGGGTTAGGGTTAGGGTTAGGGTTAGGGTTAGGGTTAGGGTTAGGGTTAGGGTTAGGGTTAGGGTTAGGGTTAGGGTTAGGG
Organism: Caretta caretta; assembly: GCF_965140235.1. NCBI lineage: Eukaryota > Metazoa > Chordata > Testudines > Cheloniidae > Caretta > Caretta caretta. The sequence goes on from NC_134214.1 coordinate 103,729,921, forward strand.
TTAGGGTTAGGGTTAGGGTTAGGGTTAGGGTTAGGGTTAGGGTTAGGGTTAGGGTTAGGGTTAGGGTTAGGGTTAGGGTTAGGGTTAGGGTTAGGGTTAGGGTTAGGGTTAGGGTTAGGGTTAGGGTTAGGGTTAGGGTTAGGGTTAGGGTTAGGGTTAGGGTTAGGGTTAGGGTTAGGGTTAGGGTTAGGGTTAGGGTTAGGGTTAGGGTTAGGGTTAGGGTTAGGGTTAGGGTTAGGGTTAGGGTTAGGGTTAGGGTTAGGGTTAGGGTTAGGGTTAGGGTTAGGGTTAGGGTTAGGGTTAGGGTTAGGGTTAGGGTTAGGGTTAGGGTTAGGGTTAGGGTTAGGGTTAGGGTTAGGGTTAGGGTTAGGGTTAGGGTTAGGGTTAGGGTTAGGGTTAGGGTTAGGGTTAGGGTTAGGGTTAGGGTTAGGGTTAGGGTTAGGGTTAGGGTTAGGGTTAGGGTTAGGGTTAGGGTTAGGGTTAGGGTTAGGGTTAGGGTTAGGGTTAGGGTTAGGGTTAGGGTTAGGGTTAGGGTTAGGGTTAGGGTTAGGGTTAGGGTTAGGGTTAGGGTTAGGGTTAGGGTTAGGGTTAGGGTTAGGGTTAGGGTTAGGGTTAGGGTTAGGGTTAGGGTTAGGGTTAGGGTTAGGGTTAGGGTTAGGGTTAGGGTTAGGGTTAGGGTTAGGGTTAGGGTTAGGGTTAGGGTTAGGGTTAGGGTTAGGGTTAGGGTTAGGGTTAGGGTTAGGGTTAGGGTTAGGGTTAGGGTTAGGGTTAGGGTTAGGGTTAGGGTTAGGGTTAGGGTTAGGGTTAGGGTTAGGGTTAGGGTTAGGGTTAGGGTTAGGGTTAGGGTTAGGGTTAGGGTTAGGGTTAGGGTTAGGGTTAGGGTTAGGGTTAGGGTTAGGGTTAGGGTTAGGGTTAGGGTTAGGGTTAGGGTTAGGGTTAGGGTTAGGGTTAGGGTTAGGGTTAGGGTTAGGGTTAGGGTTAGGGTTAGGGTTAGGGTTAGGGTTAGGGTTAGGGTTAGGGTTAGGGTTAGGGTTAGGGTTAGGGTTAGGGTTAGGGTTAGGGTTAGGGTTAGGGTTAGGGTTAGGGTTAGGGTTAGGGTTAGGGTTAGGGTTAGGGTTAGGGTTAGGGTTAGGGTTAGGGTTAGGGTTAGGGTTAGGGTTAGGGTTAGGGTTAGGGTTAGGGTTAGGGTTAGGGTTAGGGTTAGGGTTAGGGTTAGGGTTAGGGTTAGGGTTAGGGTTAGGGTTAGGGTTAGGGTTAGGGTTAGGGTTAGGGTTAGGGTTAGGGTTAGGGTTAGGGTTAGGGTTAGGGTTAGGGTTAGGGTTAGGGTTAGGGTTAGGGTTAGGGTTAGGGTTAGGGTTAGGGTTAGGGTTAGGGTTAGGGTTAGGGTTAGGGTTAGGGTTAGGGTTAGGGTTAGGGTTAGGGTTAGGGTTAGGGTTAGGGTTAGGGTTAGGGTTAGGGTTAGGGTTAGGGTTAGGGTTAGGGTTAGGGTTAGGGTTAGGGTTAGGGTTAGGGTTAGGGTTAGGGTTAGGGTTAGGGTTAGGGTTAGGGTTAGGGTTAGGGTTAGGGTTAGGGTTAGGGTTAGGGTTAGGGTTAGGGTTAGGGTTAGGGTTAGGGTTAGGGTTAGGGTTAGGGTTAGGGTTAGGGTTAGGGTTAGGGTTAGGGTTAGGGTTAGGGTTAGGGTTAGGGTTAGGGTTAGGGTTAGGGTTAGGGTTAGGGTTAGGGTTAGGGTTAGGGTTAGGGTTAGGGTTAGGGTTAGGGTTAGGGTTAGGGTTAGGGTTAGGGTTAGGGTTAGGGTTAGGGTTAGGGTTAGGGTTAGGGTTAGGGTTAGGGTTAGGGTTAGGGTTAGGGTTAGGGTTAGGGTTAGGGTTAGGGTTAGGGTTAGGGTTAGGGTTAGGGTTAGGGTTAGGGTTAGGGTTAGGGTTAGGGTTAGGGTTAGGGTTAGGGTTAGGGTTAGGGTTAGGGTTAGGGTTAGGGTTAGGGTTAGGGTTAGGGTTAGGGTTAGGGTTAGGGTTAGGGTTAGGGTTAGGGTTAGGGTTAGGGTTAGGGTTAGGGTTAGGGTTAGGGTTAGGGTTAGGGTTAGGGTTAGGGTTAGGGTTAGGGTTAGGGTTAGGGTTAGGGTTAGGGTTAGGGTTAGGGTTAGGGTTAGGGTTAGGGTTAGGGTTAGGGTTAGGGTTAGGGTTAGGGTTAGGGTTAGGGTTAGGGTTAGGGTTAGGGTTAGGGTTAGGGTTAGGGTTAGGGTTAGGGTTAGGGTTAGGGTTAGGGTTAGGGTTAGGGTTAGGGTTAGGGTTAGGGTTAGGGTTAGGGTTAGGGTTAGGGTTAGGGTTAGGGTTAGGGTTAGGGTTAGGGTTAGGGTTAGGGTTAGGGTTAGGGTTAGGGTTAGGGTTAGGGTTAGGGTTAGGGTTAGGGTTAGGGTTAGGGTTAGGGTTAGGGTTAGGGTTAGGGTTAGGGTTAGGGTTAGGGTTAGGGTTAGGGTTAGGGTTAGGGTTAGGGTTAGGGTTAGGGTTAGGGTTAGGGTTAGGGTTAGGGTTAGGGTTAGGGTTAGGGTTAGGGTTAGGGTTAGGGTTAGGGTTAGGGTTAGGGTTAGGGTTAGGGTTAGGGTTAGGGTTAGGGTTAGGGTTAGGGTTAGGGTTAGGGTTAGGGTTAGGGTTAGGGTTAGGGTTAGGGTTAGGGTTAGGGTTAGGGTTAGGGTTAGGGTTAGGGTTAGGGTTAGGGTTAGGGTTAGGGTTAGGGTTAGGGTTAGGGTTAGGGTTAGGGTTAGGGTTAGGGTTAGGGTTAGGGTTAGGGTTAGGGTTAGGGTTAGGGTTAGGGTTAGGGTTAGGGTTAGGGTTAGGGTTAGGGTTAGGGTTAGGGTTAGGGTTAGGGTTAGGGTTAGGGTTAGGGTTAGGGTTAGGGTTAGGGTTAGGGTTAGGGTTAGGGTTAGGGTTAGGGTTAGGGTTAGGGTTAGGGTTAGGGTTAGGGTTAGGGTTAGGGTTAGGGTTAGGGTTAGGGTTAGGGTTAGGGTTAGGGTTAGGGTTAGGGTTAGGGTTAGGGTTAGGGTTAGGGTTAGGGTTAGGGTTAGGGTTAGGGTTAGGGTTAGGGTTAGGGTTAGGGTTAGGGTTAGGGTTAGGGTTAGGGTTAGGGTTAGGGTTAGGGTTAGGGTTAGGGTTAGGGTTAGGGTTAGGGTTAGGGTTAGGGTTAGGGTTAGGGTTAGGGTTAGGGTTAGGGTTAGGGTTAGGGTTAGGGTTAGGGTTAGGGTTAGGGTTAGGGTTAGGGTTAGGGTTAGGGTTAGGGTTAGGGTTAGGGTTAGGGTTAGGGTTAGGGTTAGGGTTAGGGTTAGGGTTAGGGTTAGGGTTAGGGTTAGGGTTAGGGTTAGGGTTAGGGTTAGGGTTAGGGTTAGGGTTAGGGTTAGGGTTAGGGTTAGGGTTAGGGTTAGGGTTAGGGTTAGGGTTAGGGTTAGGGTTAGGGTTAGGGTTAGGGTTAGGGTTAGGGTTAGGGTTAGGGTTAGGGTTAGGGTTAGGGTTAGGGTTAGGGTTAGGGTTAGGGTTAGGGTTAGGGTTAGGGTTAGGGTTAGGGTTAGGGTTAGGGTTAGGGTTAGGGTTAGGGTTAGGGTTAGGGTTAGGGTTAGGGTTAGGGTTAGGGTTAGGGTTAGGGTTAGGGTTAGGGTTAGGGTTAGGGTTAGGGTTAGGGTTAGGGTTAGGGTTAGGGTTAGGGTTAGGGTTAGGGTTAGGGTTAGGGTTAGGGTTAGGGTTAGGGTTAGGGTTAGGGTTAGGGTTAGGGTTAGGGTTAGGGTTAGGGTTAGGGTTAGGGTTAGGGTTAGGGTTAGGGTTAGGGTTAGGGTTAGGGTTAGGGTTAGGGTTAGGGTTAGGGTTAGGGTTAGGGTTAGGGTTAGGGTTAGGGTTAGGGTTAGGGTTAGGGTTAGGGTTAGGGTTAGGGTTAGGGTTAGGGTTAGGGTTAGGGTTAGGGTTAGGGTTAGGGTTAGGGTTAGGGTTAGGGTTAGGGTTAGGGTTAGGGTTAGGGTTAGGGTTAGGGTTAGGGTTAGGGTTAGGGTTAGGGTTAGGGTTAGGGTTAGGGTTAGGGTTAGGGTTAGGGTTAGGGTTAGGGTTAGGGTTAGGGTTAGGGTTAGGGTTAGGGTTAGGGTTAGGGTTAGGGTTAGGGTTAGGGTTAGGGTTAGGGTTAGGGTTAGGGTTAGGGTTAGGGTTAGGGTTAGGGTTAGGGTTAGGGTTAGGGTTAGGGTTAGGGTTAGGGTTAGGGTTAGGGTTAGGGTTAGGGTTAGGGTTAGGGTTAGGGTTAGGGTTAGGGTTAGGGTTAGGGTTAGGGTTAGGGTTAGGGTTAGGGTTAGGGTTAGGGTTAGGGTTAGGGTTAGGGTTAGGGTTAGGGTTAGGGTTAGGGTTAGGGTTAGGGTTAGGGTTAGGGTTAGGGTTAGGGTTAGGGTTAGGGTTAGGGTTAGGGTTAGGGTTAGGGTTAGGGTTAGGGTTAGGGTTAGGGTTAGGGTTAGGGTTAGGGTTAGGGTTAGGGTTAGGGTTAGGGTTAGGGTTAGGGTTAGGGTTAGGGTTAGGGTTAGGGTTAGGGTTAGGGTTAGGGTTAGGGTTAGGGTTAGGGTTAGGGTTAGGGTTAGGGTTAGGGTTAGGGTTAGGGTTAGGGTTAGGGTTAGGGTTAGGGTTAGGGTTAGGGTTAGGGTTAGGGTTAGGGTTAGGGTTAGGGTTAGGGTTAGGGTTAGGGTTAGGGTTAGGGTTAGGGTTAGGGTTAGGGTTAGGGTTAGGGTTAGGGTTAGGGTTAGGGTTAGGGTTAGGGTTAGGGTTAGGGTTAGGGTTAGGGTTAGGGTTAGGGTTAGGGTTAGGGTTAGGGTTAGGGTTAGGGTTAGGGTTAGGGTTAGGGTTAGGGTTAGGGTTAGGGTTAGGGTTAGGGTTAGGGTTAGGGTTAGGGTTAGGGTTAGGGTTAGGGTTAGGGTTAGGGTTAGGGTTAGGGTTAGGGTTAGGGTTAGGGTTAGGGTTAGGGTTAGGGTTAGGGTTAGGGTTAGGGTTAGGGTTAGGGTTAGGGTTAGGGTTAGGGTTAGGGTTAGGGTTAGGGTTAGGGTTAGGGTTAGGGTTAGGGTTAGGGTTAGGGTTAGGGTTAGGGTTAGGGTTAGGGTTAGGGTTAGGGTTAGGGTTAGGGTTAGGGTTAGGGTTAGGGTTAGGGTTAGGGTTAGGGTTAGGGTTAGGGTTAGGGTTAGGGTTAGGGTTAGGGTTAGGGTTAGGGTTAGGGTTAGGGTTAGGGTTAGGGTTAGGGTTAGGGTTAGGGTTAGGGTTAGGGTTAGGGTTAGGGTTAGGGTTAGGGTTAGGGTTAGGGTTAGGGTTAGGGTTAGGGTTAGGGTTAGGGTTAGGGTTAGGGTTAGGGTTAGGGTTAGGGTTAGGGTTAGGGTTAGGGTTAGGGTTAGGGTTAGGGTTAGGGTTAGGGTTAGGGTTAGGGTTAGGGTTAGGGTTAGGGTTAGGGTTAGGGTTAGGGTTAGGGTTAGGGTTAGGGTTAGGGTTAGGGTTAGGGTTAGGGTTAGGGTTAGGGTTAGGGTTAGGGTTAGGGTTAGGGTTAGGGTTAGGGTTAGGGTTAGGGTTAGGGTTAGGGTTAGGGTTAGGGTTAGGGTTAGGGTTAGGGTTAGGGTTAGGGTTAGGGTTAGGGTTAGGGTTAGGGTTAGGGTTAGGGTTAGGGTTAGGGTTAGGGTTAGGGTTAGGGTTAGGGTTAGGGTTAGGGTTAGGGTTAGGGTTAGGGTTAGGGTTAGGGTTAGGGTTAGGGTTAGGGTTAGGGTTAGGGTTAGGGTTAGGGTTAGGGTTAGGGTTAGGGTTAGGGTTAGGGTTAGGGTTAGGGTTAGGGTTAGGGTTAGGGTTAGGGTTAGGGTTAGGGTTAGGGTTAGGGTTAGGGTTAGGGTTAGGGTTAGGGTTAGGGTTAGGGTTAGGGTTAGGGTTAGGGTTAGGGTTAGGGTTAGGGTTAGGGTTAGGGTTAGGGTTAGGGTTAGGGTTAGGGTTAGGGTTAGGGTTAGGGTTAGGGTTAGGGTTAGGGTTAGGGTTAGGGTTAGGGTTAGGGTTAGGGTTAGGGTTAGGGTTAGGGTTAGGGTTAGGGTTAGGG